>NC_056725.1:1572289352-1572291852 GCF_019279795.1 Protopterus annectens
ATGTTCTGTTTGTTTCCCTGCTGAAGTTAATGGGCTGTGGGTGTAAGCTGTAGAGGCATTGAGCATTGTGATAGCAAAATGGATGTTTGGCCCTAGAATTGCACTTCTGAACTTTGAACTACTTGTTGATATTTTTACAAATAAATTCTTGAGTCCTTAAAAACAGTGTTTTACTTAGGAATGTCTGTGCACTGTAGATGGATTAGACTGTATTGTGTGTAGGTTTGTCTTTGCACTCTGCATTCAAGTCAAGTCCTCTGCAGCACTACACACTATCAATGTTGCTGGAAATCAAGAGTGTTTGCATTTACTCATACATCCATATCCACTTTCCTGAGGTTCTGATGTGCTTTGATGGTAGACGGTGCGAAATGGTGAAAATTGCATGTTGCTGCTTGAGCTTTGGTGGTAGTATAAATGTTCAAGATGAAGAAGGCATATTAACCTCAATAAAAAATTGAATTAATTTAATTATAAAGAAATTATTTATAGTAGATAATAGATTAGTTATTATAACATAATATAAAATAAAAAAATATATTTAATTGCTGGAAAGCATATGTTAAAATATGTTATAAAGTAACAGTAGTCATAATATGTTAAAACAACACTAGTTATTATATTTTAAAGATTTAAATGTTATATTTATACTAACCAATGCAATAATTAAATAAAATAAAAATATTAATAAAAAATATATTTACAATGAAAAATGAACAGTGTTCTTACTGAATAATTGATTAATGAATAACGTAATGATAAAGTACTTAAAAGAATATATTTGGGGTCAAATAATCTGGAGTCAAATAGTCCTGGGTCAACTGTCCACTAAAAAAATCACATATACAATACAGATAAATGTATTAATGAAATTGTATAGAAATGCATTGGGGTCGAACTGTCCAGGGGCGAACAGTCTGGGGTTGAATAGTCCTGCTTCCCAAGTGGAAATATTCTAGTTATAAGCATACTGCATGATAGTCACATTATTACTCATCATAATATAATACTCAGAATATCTGCTAGCATTAGACAACTGTGAAGCCGCACATTGTTAACCTCAAATGGTCCCACAGGACTAGAACAATATAAGTATGTCAATATATCTACAAAAAGATTTTCTTACTGTCAGAACGAGAAGCAAGTGTTGCTTCAAATATAAACTTCAGTTGTCTGATTTTCTTCCTTTGCTATACATTTAAGTTTTTGCTTATTTTCAGAAGTTGGATACCTTTTATATATACATATATATACCCAGAAGTTATGCCTTTTATATTTATATAAACATAACTGTGACATCTACTAATAAAGAGGTTCATTAGCACCACACCTAAAATTTTACAGAACACTTATTTTTAACATTTGCACACATAAAAATTGTAGGTGTTACCAGCCATAGCTTACTCCTTGTGCAAAAGTATTTTCAGTCTGAATTAATGATACTCTGCTTCTCACCTTCTAAAAATTATATATGTAGAAGTAAAACAGTTTAGTAAAAACATAATTTCATAAATCATCACATGATGATCAGATGATGCCAATGTCTCAGTAATCATTACATCAGAAACTAGGTTCTGAACATCTGTTAGGAAAAGGTTCAAAAGGTTATGTCCTCTGGCTGTGATATACAATGTAGTGAGAAATAAGGGTTTGAGCAACAAATCACCTTGTAATTGGGAAGCAAGACAGAATTGTCAGCATAGAATATAAGTTTAATGGGGTATGGGACAGCACAGTCCCCCCCATGTTGGAGACTGCAGGAGGTGAAATCCCCATACAGAACACATTTTAATAGTTTAATGCTAATTTTCTATTCCTGCTGTTTTACCTGTTTTGTGCACATGGCTTTTCGGGCATTTTTTCTCCCACAGGACCTTGCCTGGTGTCTGTTCTCTCAAATTCCAATCAATTCGTTCATTCTGTGTGGTAGGAGCTGGTAAGAGCCAAAAGACCCAGTCTTTTCTGCCCTGATGACTTTTCAACTCATTCATTCCTCAGTAGCAAAAATTAGGCAGTAGTGAAACACCCAACTTACAGGTCCTGCAGAGTGTCCAACACACACATGCTATGGTGCACTCTCATAGCTTTTGTCAAGTTGCTGAGGTCAGATCCTTGCTGACTGCCACAGTGAGCATGCCTTTGCTTGCTGACCTTCACCCCCAGCTTCAGTGAACTCTAGGAAGATAGCATATGCTCTACAGTAGGATCATCCAACTTTTTTGGCTTAGGGGACTTACCATACAGTTTAGGGGGCACTTACCATACTTGGTAATGATGTGGTTGACACATTACCATGTCCAACATGTATCTGTCTATTTAAAACCACTTGTTATAGAACATACCAAGGGCCAGATAAAATGCTTTGGGGGGCGGATTGTGTCCCTAGGCCACCTGTTGGACACACCTGCTCTATGGGTTCATACTCCATGGGTGCAGTATTCAGAGGTCCCAGTAGGTGTCACCCAAGTGGATACACACATTTGCCTTCCCCTTCCAAGAA